>NC_088219.1:42221768-42241768 GCF_036934945.1 Oncorhynchus masou masou
GGATGAGAAGACGTGGAGAGAAGAGGAGGAGAAAACCTGGAGAGAAGAGGAGAAGATGTGAAGGGAAGAGGAGGAGAAGATGTGAAAAGAAGAAGAGGAGAAGACGTGAAGAGAAGAGGAGGAGAAGACGTGGAGAGAAGAGGAGGAGAAGACATGGAGCACAGTACACCCCACCTCACCCAGCACAGTACACCCCACCTCACCCAGCATAGTACACCTCACCCAGTAGACCCCACCCCACCTCACCCAGCATAGTACACCTCACCCAGTAGACCCCACCCCACCCCACCTCACCCAGCACAGTACACCCCACCTCACCCAGCACAGTACACCCCACCTCACCCAGCATAGTACACCCCACCTCACCCAGTAGACCCCACCCCACCTCACCCAGCACAGTACACCCCACCTCACCCAGCACAGTACACCCCACCCCACCTCACCCAGCACAGTACACCCCACCCAGTAGACCCCACCCCACCTCACCCAGCACAGTACACCCCACCTCACCCAGTACACCCCACCTCACCCAGCATAGTACACCCCACCTCACCCAGTAGACCCCACCTCACCCAGCATAGTACACCCCACCTCACCCAGCACAGTACACCCCACCTCACCCAGTACACCCCACCTCACCCAGCACAGTACACCCCACCTCACCCAGTAGACCCCACCTCACCCAGCATAGTACACCCCACCTCACCCAGCACAGTACACCCCACCTCACCCAGCACAGTACACCCCACCTCACCCAGTACACCCCACCCCACCTCACCCAGCATAGTACACCCCACCTCACCCAGCATAGTACACCCCACCTCACCCAGTAGACCCCACCCCACCTCACCCAGCACAGTACACCCCACCTCACCCAGCACAGTACACCCCACCCAGTAGACCCCACCCCACCTCACCCAGCACAGTACACCCCACCCAGTAGACCCCACCCCACCTCACCCAGCACAGTACACCCCACCTCACCCAGTACACCCCACCTCACCCAGCATAGTACACCCCACCTCACCCAGCATAGTACACCCCACCTCACCCAGCATAGTACACCTCACCCAGTAGACCCCACCCCACCTCACCCAGCATAGTACACCTCACCCAGTAGACCCCACCCCACCTCACCCAGCACAGTACACCTCACCCAGTAGACCCCACCCCACCCCACCTCACCCAGCACAGTACACCTCACCCAGTAGACCCCACCCCACCCCACCTCACCCAGCACAGTACACCCCACCTCACCCAGCACAGTACACCCCACCTCACCCAGCACAGTACACCTCACCCAGTAGACCCCACCCCACCACACCTCACCCAGCACAGTACACCCCAACTCACCCAGGCCGGGCCTAATGTAATGCTACAGTGCTCAAGGCCCTTCTCTTAATCCATCTATTTGGCTATTTCCATCCATAGTGTCTTAGTGTCTATGACTGTTTCCTATACAGAGCAAGTTCCTCCGTCCACCAGGTTTCCTCTACAGAGGGGCCCAGAGGATTAGGGGGACTGAGTCTGTGAGGGAGCAGGTCTGGATCGGGGAGATAAATTGGACACACCCCTGCCCACCCCGCATCTCCTCCAATGTGGCAGGTTTTATTAATGCTCCCGAAATAAGAGTGTCAACAAATGTGTGAGTTTGGGGGGCAGGGGGGGGGGCGGACCTCTAGGGAGGGTGCAGACCTCTAGGGAGGGGGCAGGAGACTGAGACGCCTGAAGGAGAGAAGGGGCGGAAAATCAGCCAAAATGGAAATCTCAGCTAAAGCATAGCTGTGGGCACAGAGCGGGATCAAATGAAGTTAATCCCGTTTTGCCACGCTCGACAGCAGCTAATTTGATAAGCGCTGTCACCGTCTTGTCATTAAGGAAGGATGCGTCCCTAAAATGCTTGGGTGACTGTACCAGCGCCTCAATACCCGTCAGGAATGAAACACCCTGGGTGGGGCACTTCTTTATTGACCAAGCCCAGGAGGGAGTCTCAAATGGAACCCCATTCCCGTTATAGTGCACCACTAGGCCCATAGAGCTCTGGTCAAAAGCAGGGCACTATAAAGGGAATGGGGTGCCATTTGGGACTCAGACAAGCAGGAGAAGGAGAGGCGACACCTCACAGATAAAGAACCTCCCTGATCTAGGCGGGAAAAGTACACAATCCTCATACTCGAGTAAAAGTAAAGATACCTTAGTAGAAAATGACTCAGGTAAAAGTGACGGCACAATTGTTATTATCATTTTTTTAAATGTATGGATAGGCAGGGGCACACTCCAACACTCAGACAGCATTTACAATTTATAAAGCATTTGTGTTTAGTGAGTCCGCCAGATGATAACCAGGAATGTACTCTTGAGGAAGTGCGTGAAATTGGATCAATTTCCTGTCCTGCTAAGCATTCAAAATGTAACGAGTACTTTTGGGTGTCAGGGAAAATGTATGGAGTAAAAAGTATATCATTTTCTTTAGGAATGTAGTGAAGTAAAAGTTGTCAAAAATATAAATAGTAAAGTACAGAAACCCCCAAAAAATTTAAAGTACTTTACACAACTGGAAGTAGCTCATCAACAGTATGACCTCAGTACCACACTAATTTACAAATCACACCAAACCATGTACCTAATGTCCAGCCGTCTGTAGAAGTATGAATGACAGTAAGCCAATGGGAGGGAACCTCTGAGCGGTGATCATCCCGGTGGAAACACACCAACGGCAGCGCTGGTTAAATTGCCTGGGAGCAGAGCCAAGGCGGACAGTGTCTACCCCACAACACCCAGCGCCCCGCTGTGGTGAAAATCATCCCTTTTGTTTCAGTGAGGAGGGGACGAGTCTGAAAACACAGACGCAGGGGGGGGAGAAAGCCCTACAATCACACCAGCTACACACAAACACACACACACACGGACACATGGACACACACACACACAGAGAGAGACCGAGAGCAATGAGGACAGGGTGTGTAGTACCGTGTGTTTGTCCCAGAGTGGAGCAGGTATTTCCACATCAGCAGCCGAGAGCGTTCCATTTCAACATGTGTATAGCTATCAGCTGTTACTCTGAAAGAGACAGACACTTAAGAAGCAATGAGAGGTATGCCACGCTATCCTACCCTGGCCGACAGAATCCTTCACATCAACGACCACGCTATCCTACCCTGGCCGACAGAATCCTTCACATCAACTACCACGCTATCCTACCCTGGCCGACAGAATCCTTCACATCAACGACCACGCTATCCTACCCTGGCCGACAGAATCCTTCACATCAACGACCACGCTATCCTGGCCGACAGAATCCTTCACATCAACGACCACGCTATCCTACCCTGGCCGACAGAATCCTTCACATCAACTACCACGCTATCCTACCCTGGCCGACAGAATCCTTCACATCAACTACCACGCTATCCTACCCTGGCCGACAGAATCCTTCATATCAACTACCACGCTATCCTACCCGACAGAATCCTTCACATCAACTACCACGCTATCCTACCCTGGCCGACAGAATCCTTCACATCAACTACCACGCTATCCTACCCGACAGAATCCTTCACATCAACTACCACGCTATCCTACCCTGGCCGACAGAATCCTTCACATCAACTACCACGCTATCCTACCCGACAGAATCCTTCACATCAACTACCACGCTATCCTATCATACCCGACAGAATCTTTCACATCAACTACCACACTCCCAGGAAGTGCAAAGACATCTTCAAATGACTAGGAATACGCTGCCATGATGTCTCTTCTGTTACTACTGTATCTGTCTGTAGAAACACTGACGTTCCCATGGTCCCACTCCCAGCAGCAGGGACAGACTCAAGCTGTGTGTGTGTGTGTGTGTGTGTGTGTGTGTGTGTGTGTGTGTGTGTGTGTTAGCTGTCACAGGGACCGATGGGAATGTTTTCAATGATTGAGCCTTTCAAAAATAGTTGGTGGTGATTTAATCACAGAAAACGAGGTTAGTGCCGAGGAAATTCCCCCATCCATTCTGCATCTAACGACAGACACATGGGAGGAACACAGAACAGGGTTTCTCTCACACCTTCAACATCCACTGGGCCCTCTGGATGTTCAGTCATCTATGGTCTACTACTGTAAGACTGAGGATCTGAACCAAGAGTTAACTGTCATTTACAGCTTCCTGGTTTGGGCAGACGGACAGATGCCTTCGGAAAGTAGTCAGACCCCTTGACTTTTTCAACATACATCCCTTATCTAAAATGTATTCAATTAAAAAAAATTAAAACTCAGCAATCTAAACGCAATACCCCATAATGAACATGCAAAAACAGGTTTCTCTAAATCTTTGCAATAATAATGACCATACAACTTAAAAACAGAAAAACCGTATTTACATAAGTATTCAGACCCTTTACTATGAGATTCGAAATTGAGCTCAGATGCATCCTGTTTCCATTGATCATCCTTGAGATGTTTCTACAACTTGATTGGAGTCCACCTGTAGTAAATTCAATTGAATGGACATGATTTGGAAAGGCACTCACCTGTATATAAAAGGTCCCACAGTTGACAGTTAATGTCTGAGCAAAAACCAAGCCACGAGGTCGAAGGAATTGTCCGTAGAGCTCCGAGACAGGATTGTGTCGAGACACAGATCTTGAGAAAGGTACCAAAACATTTCTGCAGCATTGAAGGTCCCCAAGAACACAATGGTCTCCATCATTCTTAAATGGAAGAAGTTTGGAACCCCCAAGACACTTCCTAGAGCTGGCCGCCCGGCCAAACTGAGCAATCGGGGGAGAAGGGCCTTGGTCAGGGAGGTATCCAAGAACCCAATGTCACTCTGATAGAGCTCCAGAGTTCCTCTGTGGAGATGGGAGAACCTTCCAGAAGGACAACCATCTCTGCAGCACTCCACCAATCAGGCCTTTATGGTAGAGTGGTCAGACGGAAGCCACTCCTCAGTAAAAGGCACATGACAGCCCGCTTGGAGTTTTCCAAAAGGCACCTAAAGGACTCTCAGACCAGGAGAAACAAGATTCTCTGAAACAAAGATTGAACTGTTATAGCTGTGCAGCAACGCTCCCCATCCAAGCTGACAGAGAGGATCTGCAGAGAAGAATGGGACAAACTCCCCAAATACAGGTGTTCCAAGCTTGTAGCATCCTACCCAAGAAGACTTGTGGCTGTAATCTCTGCCAAAGGTGCTTCAACAAAGTACTGAGTAAAGGGTCTGAATCCTTACGTAAATGTGATATTTTTGTATATAATTTTTCATAAATTAGCAGCATTTTCTAAAAAACAGTTCTTGCTTTCTCATTATGGGGTATTGTGTGTAGATTGATGAGGGGAAAAAATATTTTAATCAATTTCTGAATAAGGTTGTAACGTAACAAAATATGGAAAAAGTCAAGAGCTCTGAATACTGTAGGCAGGCAGGCAGAGAGACAGACAGCTCCAGAGGTAGCATGGCCTACATGACATCTGGCCCTGAATACGTGTGTCATCTCAGCACTGTGCTGCCTTCAGGTTTTACATCTCGCCTCAGGACACGTCAGAGGATGGTCTCTCTCTCTGTCTCTCCCTCTGTCTCTCTCCTCTCTCTCTCTCTCTCTCTCTCTCTCCCTCTGTCTCTCTCCTCTCTCTCTCTCTCTCTGTCTCTCCCTCTGTCTCTCTCCTCTCTCTCTCTCTCTCTCCCTCTGTCTCTCTCCTCTCTCTCTCTCTCTCCCTCTGTCTCTCTCCTCTCTCTCTCTCTCTCTCCCTCTGTCTCTCTCCTCTCTCTCTCTCTCTCTCTGTCTCTCCCTCTGTCTCTCCCTCTCTCCCCCTCTCTCTCTCTCTCTCTCTCTCTCTCTCTCTCTCTCTCTCCCTCTCTCCTCTCTCTCTCTCTCTCTCCCTCTGTCTCTCTCCTCTCTCTCTCTCTCTGTCTCTCTCCTCTCTCTCTCTCTCTCTCTGTCTCTCCCTCTGTCTCTCCCCCTCTCTCTCTCTCTCTCTCTCTCTCTCTCCCTCGGTCTCTCCCTCTCTCTCTCTCTCCTCTCTCTCCCTCTGTCTCTCTCCTCTCTCTCTCTCTCCCTCTCTGTCTCTCTCTCTCTGTCTGTCTCTCTCTCTCTCTCTCTCTATTTGTCTCTCTCTCTCTCTCTCTCTCTCTCTCTGTCTCTCTCTCTCTGTCTCTCTCTCTCTGTCTCTCTCTCTCTCTCTCTGTCTCTCTGTCTCTCTCTCTGTCTCTCTCTCTCTGTCTCTCTCTCTCTCTCTCTCTCTCTCTCTCTCTGATACCCTAAACGCTTGCCGCGTCCTCTTTCTGAACTGCTAAAAGTCATTAAGACAGAGCCCGCGTTCCAAAGGCCACCCGATTCCCCTTTATAGTGCACTATACTTTAGACCAGCTATACTTTTGACCGGCTACATTTTGGGAACATGAACTCTGCGAAATAGATGGCAGTTCTACCGTCAAGACATAGAATGTGAAGCAAGTGAATGTGAATAATGGTGAAGAGCGGTTTTAATATGAGGAAAGATATGTGCTTTAAATGGCTTGCTGCTCTCTCTCGTCCACTGATGAAGATAATGACAGTAATAATGCATTCCTTATCGACAGCACCTATTTGCTCTTTCCGTCGCAGCCAGCCCCTTTCAGAGGAACACAATAGGTGCACCCTTAGAATCAGATGGCACTCTCTCTCCCCTTGTGTCTCTCGCTCGCTCTTTTTCCATTCCCATGGGGCTTTGCAGGAGCCGGCCTGTGATCTCGCCATGGCTGGAAATCTTTGGGCGCACTTAAGCCCTCCACCCCTCCTTCTAATGTATCATAAGCACCGTGGCAACAGCAGTGTGTGTGTGTGTGTGTGTGTGTGTGTGTGTGGAGGGAAGGCTCATTCATTTATCTATGTGTGACATGGCATTTTAATCTGCCTGGGAATCTGCAGAACGCTTCATACCCTCTACGTGTCTGTGCTGGGGGAGAAAGGAGGGATGAGAGGGAGAGAGGAAAGACGAGGGGAAGAGAGAGGAGGGAGAGAAGGAGGAAGAGAGGGAGAGAAGGAGGAAGAGAGGGTGAGAAGGAAGAGAGGGAGAGAAGGAAGAGAGGGAGAGAAGGAGGAAGAGAGGGAGAGAAGGAAGAGAGGAGGAAGAGAGGGAGAGAGGGAGAGAAGGAGGAAGAGAGGGAGAGAAGGAAGAGAGGAGGAAGAGAGGGAGAGAGGGAGAGAAGGAGGAAGATAGGGAGAGAAGGAGGAAGAGAGGGAGAGAAGGAAGAGAGGAGGAAAAGAAGGAGAGAAGGAGAGAAGGAGGAAGAGAAGGAGGAAGAGAGGGAGAGAGAGGAAGAAGAGAGGGAGAGGAGGAGGAAGAGAGGGAGAGAGGGAGAGAAGGAGGAAGAGAGGGAGAGAAGGAGGAAGAGAGGGAGAGAGAGGAGGAAGAGAGGGAGAGGAGGAGGAAGAGAGGGAGAGAGAGGAGGAAGAGAGGGAGAGGAGGAGGAAGAGGGAGAGAGAGGAGGAAGAGAGGGAGAGAGAGGAGGAAGAGACGGAGAGAGAGGAGGAAGAGAGGGAGAGAAGGAGGAAGAGAAGGAGAGAGAGAGGGAGAGAGAGGAGGAAGAGAGGGAGAGTGAGGAGGAAGAGAGGGAGAGAAGGAGGAAGAGAGGGAGAGAGAGGAGGAAGAGAGGGAGAGAAGGAGGAAGAGAGGGAGAGGAGGAAGAGAGGGAGAGAGAGGAGGAAGAGAGGGAGAGAGAGGAGGAAGAGAGGGAGAGAGAGGAGGAAGAGAGTGAGAGGAGGAAGAGAGGGAGAGAAGGAGGAAGAGAGGGAGAGAGAGGAGGAAGAGAGGGAGAGAAGGAGGAAGAGAGGGAGAGTGAGGAGGAAGAGAGGGAGAGAGAGGAGGAAGAGAGGGAGAGAGAGGAGGAAGAGAGGGAGAGAAGAGAGGAGGAAGAGAGGGAGAGAGTGGAGGAAGAGAGGGAGAGTGAGGAGGAAGAGAGGGAGAGAAGGAGAGAGAGAGGGAGTTTCATGGGGGACTTTAAACTGCCTATCTAATGGCTACTGTAGCTGTGTTTGGAAAAGTACCACTATATTTGAACATGAGAGGAAACATGATGAGGACCAATCAAAACACATCTTCACACCAATCCCAGCTGGTAACTGCGGCAGGACACGTCCAGTGTAGAGGGCTGGAACCAGACCCTCAGGCCAGGGGTATATGTATTCATGGAGAGGTCAGAGGGGTCACCAGGCTCAGTGTCACCATGTATTCATGTCATGGGGGAAGCTAGCTGCCACGATGAGACGCCCCAAGGAGTGGGGGTTAAAATCCAATAACGTATTACCCTGCCTATCAATTAGGCCAATTAGGTAATGTGGTGCAGCTGGTGCCATGAATATAGCAGTCCAGAGCCAAGGCAGTTGGACAGAGTTCAGTAGTGAGTGTGTCTCTGTGTGTGTGTTGCTGTGTGGCTTATCTGCTGACTGAGGTAAGTGATAGGCCTCAAAGGAGAGAGGGTCCTAGAGAGATGAAGTGGAGGAGGTAAGGGAGGAGGAGAAGGTCCTAGTGAGATGAAGTGGAGGAGGTAAGGGAGGAGGAGACAGGGTCCTAGAGAGATGAAGTGGAGGAGGTAAGGGAGGAGGAGAGAGGGTCCCAGAGAGATTAAGTGGAGGAGGTAAGGGAGGAGGAGACAGGGTCCTAGAGAGATGAAGTGGAGGAGGTAAGGGAGGAGACAGGGTCCTAGAGAGATGAAGTGGAGGAGGTAAGGGAGGAGGAGACAGGGTCCCAGAGAGATGAAGTGGAGGAGGTAAGGGAGGAGGAGAGAGGGTACCAGAGAGATGAAGTGGAGGAGGTAAGGGAGGAGGAGAAAGGGTCCCAGAGAGATGAAGTGGAGGAGGTAAGGGAGGAGGAGAGAGGATCCTAGAGATATGAAGTGGAGGAGATAAGGGAGGAGGAGACAGGGTCCTAGAGAGATGAAGTGGAGGAGGTAAGGGAGGAGGAGAAAGGGTCCCAGAGAGATGAAATGGAGGAGGTAAGGGAGGAGGAGAGAGGATCCTAGAGATATAAAGTGGAGGAGGTAAGGGAGGAGGAGACAGGGTCCTAGAGAGATGAAGTGGAGGAGGTAAGGGAGGAGGAGAGAGGGTCCTAGAGAGATGAAGTGGAGGAGGTAAGGGAGGAGGAGACAGGGTCCTAGAGAGATGAAGTGGAGGAGGTAAGGGAGGAGAAGGGTCCCAGAGAGATGAAGTGGAGGAGGTAAGGGAGGAGACAGGGTCCTAGAGAGATGAAGTGGAGGAGGTAAGGGAGGAGGAGACAGGGTCCCAGAGAGATTAAGTGGAGGAGGTAAGGGAGGAGGAGAGAGGGTACCAGAGAGATGAAGTGGAGGAGGTAAGGGAGGAGGAGACAGGGTCCCAGAGAGATGAAGTGGAGGAGGTAAGGGAGGAGGAGACAGGGTCCCAGAGAGATGAAGTGGAGGAGGTAAGGGAGGAGGAGAAAGGGTCCCAGAGAGATGAAGTGGAGGAGGTAAGGGAGGAGGAGAGAGGATCCTAGAGATATGAAGTGGAGGAGGTAAGGGAGGAGGAGACAGGGTCCTAGAGAGATGAAGTGGAGGAGGTAAGGGAGGAGGAGAAAGGGTCCCAGAGAGATGAAGTGGAGGAGGTAAGGGAGGAGGAGAGAGGGTACCAGAGAGATGAAGTGGAGGAGGTAAGGGAGGAGGAGAGAGGATCCTAGAGAGATGAAGTGGAGGAGGTAAGGGAGGAGGAGAAAGGGTCCCAGAGAGATGAAGTGGAGGAGGTAAGGGAGGAGGAGAGAGGATCCTAGAGAGATGAAGTGGAGGAGGTAAGGGAGGAGGAGAAAGGGTCCCAGAGAGATGAAGTGGAGGAGGTAAGGGAGGAGGAGAGAGGATCCTAGAGATATGAAGTGGAGGAGGTAAGGGAGGAGGAGACAGGGTCCTAGAGAGATGAAGTGGAGGAGGTAAGGGAGGAGGAGAAAGGGTCCCAGAGAGATGAAGTGGAGGAGGTAAGGGAGGAGGAGAGAGGGTACCAGAGAGATGAAGTGGAGGAGGTAAGGGAGGAGGAGAGAGGATCCTAGAGAGATGAAGTGGAGGAGGTAAGGGAGGAGGAGAAAGGGTCCCAGAGAGATGAAGTGGAGGAGGTAAGGGAGGAGGAGAGAGGATCCTAGAGAGATGAAGTGGAGGAGGTAAGGGAGGAGGAGAAAGGGTCCCAGAGAGATGAAGTGGAGGAGGTAAGGGAGGAGGAGAGAGGATCCTAGAGATATGAAGTGGAGGAGGTAAGGGAGGAGGAGACAGGGTCCTAGAGAGATGAAGTGGAGGAGGTAAGGGAGGAGGAGAGAGGGTACCAGAGAGATGAAGTGGAGGAGGTAAGGGAGGAGGAGACAGGGTCCCAGAGAGATGAAGTGGAGGAGGTAAGGGAGGAGGAGACAGGGTCCCAGAGAGATGAAGTGGAGGAGGTAAGGGAGGAGGAGAAAGGGTCCCAGAGAGATGAAGTGGAGGAGGTAAGGGAGGAGGAGACAGGGTCCCAGAAAGATGAAGTGGAGGAGGTAAAGGAGGAGGAGAAAGGGTCCCAGAGAGATGAAGTGGAGGAGGTAAGGGAGGAGGAGAGAGGATCCTAGAGATATGAAGTGGAGGAGGTAAGGGAGGAGGAGACAGGGTCCTAGAGAGATGAAGTGGAGGAGGTAAGGGAGGAGGAGAGAGGGTCCCAGAGAGATGAAGTGGAGGAGGTAAGGGAGGAGGAGAGAGGGTCCCAGAGAGATGAAGTGGAGGAGGTAAGGGAGGAGGAGAGAGGGTCCTAGAGAGATGAAGTGGAGGAGGTAAGGGAGGAGGAGACAGGGTCCTAGAGAGATGAAGTGGAGGAGGTAAGTGAGGAGGAGACAGGGTCCTAGAGAGATGAAGTGGAGGAGGTAAGTGAGGAGGAGACAGGGTCCTAGAGAGATGAAGTGGAGGCGGTAAGGGAGGAGGAGACAGGGTCCTAGAGAGATGAAGTGGAGGAGGTAAGGGAGGAGGAGACAGGGTCCTAGAGAGATGAAGTGGAGGAGGTAAGGGAGGAGGAGACAGGGTCCTAGAGAGATGAAGTGGAGGAGGTAAGGGAGGAGGAGAGAGGGTCCCAGAGAGAGGAAGTGGAGGAGGTAAGGGAGGAGACAGGGTCCTAGAGAGATGAAGTGGAGGAGGTAAGGGAGGAGGAGACAGGGTCCTAGAGAGATGAAGTGGAGGAGGTAAGGGAGGATGAGAGAGGGTCCTAGAGAGATGAAGTGGAGGAGGTAAGGGAGGAGGAGACAGGGTCCTAGAGAGATGAAGTGGAGGAGGTAAGGGAGGAGGAGACAGGGTCCTAGAGAGATGAAGTGGAGGAGGTAAGGGAGGAGGAGAGAGGGTCCTAGAGAGATGAAGTGGAGGAGGTAAGGGAGGAGGAGACAGGGTCCCAGAGAGATGAAGTGGAGGAGGTAAGGGAGGAGGAGACAGGGTCCTAGAGAGATGAAGTGGAGGAGGTAAGGGAGGAGACAGGGTCCTAGAGAGATGAAGTGGAGGAGGTAAGGGAGGAGGAGAGAGGGTCCTAGAGAGATGAAGTGGAGGAGGTAAGGGAGGAGGAGAGAGGGTCCTAGAGAGAGGAAGTGGAGGAGGTAAGGGAGGAGGAGACAGGGTCCTAGAGAGATGAAGTGGAGGAGGTAAGGGAGGAGACAGGGTCCTAGAGAGATGAAGTGGAGGAGGTAAGGGAGGAGGAGACAGGGTCCTAGAGAGAGGAAGTGGAGGAGGTAAGGGAGGAGGAGACAGGGTCCTAGAGAGATGAAGTGGAAGAGGTAAGGGAGGAGGAGAGAGGGTCCTAGAGAGATGAAGTGGAGGAGGTAAGGGAGGAGAAGGTCCTAGTGAGATGAAGTGGAGGAGGTAAGGGAGGAGGAGACAGGGTCCTAGAGAGATGAAGTGGAGGAGGTAAGGGAGGAGACAGGGTCCTAGAGAGATGAAGTGGAGGAGGTAAGGGAGGAGGAGAGAGGGTCCCAGAGAGATGAAGTGGAGGAGGTAAGGGAGGAAGAGAGAGGGTCCTAGAGAGATGAAGTGGAGGAGGTAAGGGAGGAGATAGGGTCCTAGAGAGATGAAGTGGAGGAGGTAAGGGAAGAGGAGAGAGGCAATAAGCCGTCATCTCAACATCCCTGCCACCTGAAACTAGCCCTTAGCAGGAGCAGCGGCCTGGTCTGTGGGCGGTGGAGTGGCTGGGAGGGCGAGCGGCGTGGTCCTCTCGTCTCCCAGAGCACGCCGCATTACCCCCATTACAGGGCCTGGGATCCTTTAAAGTGGGCAGACCTGAGCCCTCTGCGGCTCTAGGACAGAGCCAGGCCCCTGCCAACAGCCAATCAGAGCCAGGCCACGCCACGGGCAGTTAACCTAAAGCCCAGCCTCCAGCTCCCCAGCAGGGAGGCAGCACCAGCGGCGCTTGGTCATATCATCCGCAAACAGGAGACGAGGCCGAAGCACAGGGCCAAATCTGCCTTAGTTAATCTCCTGGCAAACACACAGAGACGAGGCCGAAGCACAGGGCCAAATCTGCCTTAGTTAATCTCCTGGCAAACACACAGAGACGAGGCCGAAGCACAGGGCCAAATCTGCCTTAGTTAATCTCCTGGCAAACACACAGAGACGAGGCCGAAGCACAGGGCCAAATCTGCCTTAGTTAATCTCCTGGCAAACACACAGAGACGAGGCCGAAGCACAGGGCCAAATCTGCCTTAGTTAATCTCCTGGCAAACACACAGAGACGAGGCCGAAGCACGGGGCCAAATCTGCCTCAGTTAATCTCCTGGCAAACACACAGAGACGAGGCCGAAGCACGGGGCCAAATCTGCCTTAGTTAATCTCCTGGCAAACACACAGAGACGAGGCCGAAGCACAGGGCCAAATCTGCCTTAGTTAATCTCCTGGCAAACACACAGAGACGAGGCCGAAGCACAGGGCCAAATCTGCCTTAGTTAATCTCCTGGCAAACACACAGAGACGAGGCCGAAGCACAGGGCCAAATCTGCCTCAGTTAATCTCCTGGCAAACACACAGAGACGAGGCCGAAGCACAGGGCCAAATCTGCCTTAGTTAATCTCCTGGCAAACACACAGAGACGAGGCCGAAGCACAGGGCCAAATCTGCCTTAGTTAATCTCCTGGCAAACACACAGAGACGAGGCCGAAGCACGGGGCCAAATCTGCCTCAGTTAATCTCCTGGCAAACACACAGAGACGAGGCCGAAGCACGGGGCCAAATCTGCCTTAGTTAATCTCCTGGCAAACACACAGAGACGAGGCCGAAGCACGGGGCCAAATCTGCCTTAGTTAATCTCCTGGCAAACACACAGAGACGAGGCCGAAGCACAGGGCCAAATCTGCCTTAGTTAATCTCCTGGCAAACACACAGAGACGAGGCCGAAGCACGGGGCCAAATCTGCCTTAGTTAATCTCCTGGCAAACACACAGAGACGAGGCCGAAGCACAGGGCCAAATCTGCCTTAGTTAATCTCCTGGCAAACACACAGAGACGAGGCCGAAGCACAGGGCCAAATCTGCCTCAGTTAATCTCCTGGCAAACACACAGGCCCCAGGATCAGCCACTCAGAGCCAATCACTTCCGTTCTCTGTTCTACACAGTTGGCCATTCGCTCGCGCCTTTTCAAATGGAGCGTCCAGATGTGCTACATGCTGGCTCCTGGGGTCTGTTGCCTTGGTGAGCGCAGACAACAACAAGTGGGCTTTGTTCCTCCTGTTCGGATTGGTTGTCACGGTAGCTGTGTGTGGGGAAGCCAGAGAGGAGGGAGGCGTCAGATCCAGAGGTCTTGTAGGCCCGATAACACAGGTGTAATGTTTGCAAAGTAAGGTTGGCTAATCTAACACCACTACCCACACCGCCATAGATAGCTGTGTCCCAGTCGTTACAGAGGATGAGGAGCCTGGATGTTTGAGCTGTGCCATTCCCCCCCCACCCCCCTGGCCCCATGCCAGTGTACCAGCCTGCCAGCCTGGAGCAGCCCAGCATCAATTACCTGAATCCAGTGTTCAAACAGCCCTAATGGCGCCAGCCTCCCTGATCAAACGCGTGCTGTCATCAGAGCTCACCAGACGCGCACTGCCTGCTTCATCTCATCTACCTCGTCCCAGACACACACACACACACACACACACACGTTGATACAACACAGAGGCACAAACACACACACCCCAGAAAAATGAGGACGGTGAATAATTAGCAGGATGAAAAAAAGCGAGCGTCTACACAGACAGGCAATTCAATTATCTCTTTCCTCTGGCTGGCTCTTGAAGGTTATGAGTTGGACTGCTGACACTCTCCTGGGACGCCAAACAAGGTGGCAGTTTGCTTCCCTACCCTGCTTCCCTACCCTGCTTCCCTACCCTGCTTCCCTACCCTGCTTCCCTCTACAGAGGAATCCGCTCCCGACATGGGCCCGCAAATGGCAACCAGCCAAACGCCTGCTGTTTCAAACCTCATTGCCATCGTGAAGTATATGAACGGGGTCAGGGTGGGTGGGTTAGAGCCCTCCCAGGTATGCATTACGGGGGATTCTGCCTGCCGAGGGTCTGGTCTCCCTGGCAACAGAACCCAGAGCACAGGAAACTCCCAGGCTAGGCCGTGGTGGGGGGGTGGGGGGGGGGCTGTTCATCAGTATTCTCTCCTGTCCTCTGCTGCAAGGTCACCTTCTACTAGCTACTACACACACACACACACACACACACACACACACACACACACAATCAAGAAATCGTTACATAGTAAAACATATGTGCCATTACATAGTAATGTGAAGGAAGGACGCGCGTCAATACTGGAATAATAAGGACTTACACTCCCTGAGCAAACACACAAATTACGTTTATGTTATTACATAAATGCCTGGGTACTTTACTGTGCAATGTTACGTCATCTACAGAGAACTACAAAGGACATTTACAATCATAACAAGAACACGCTTTACTCCAGAATGTCCAGCCTCGTGAGTCAAATCAACAAGACAGTGGAAATGGACTGAAATGTCCTGTCCAACCGGCGTTCTGGTAGGTAATATCATAAGGGACATTCCCATGCCGTCATTCATTCCAGATCAACACTGCCCCCGAAGGGAACGACCTACATCTGCCCCTCCCCTTCAAAAACACTATTCCCTGAGCTGCTGACATTTCTTTTTCATGTCAGTGACCTTCTTCTTTGCTCTAACCCACTGTGAATGATTCTCATATTGTATCTGATAAACCTTTACTACAGTGTGTTTTATCACATGTGTAGGGGTATTGTGTGTTGTTCTGTTCACTGCTGGGATGTCATGCCTCTTGGCCAGGTCATCATTGTAGTTGAGAATTGGTTCTCAACTGATTTATCTGGTTAAATAAAATGTGAAATAAAAATGAAGAAAATAAGAATGGGTCAGTAGCTGTTGCAGTATTATCGCTGCAGATCAATGCCAGTCCATGCCAGACGCACACGGTCATCTCCCATCACACCAAGGAGCCAAGAGTGTGAGGGAGGGACGCAGGCAGGGACACAGGCAGAGACACAGGCAGGGACGCTGGAAGAGACATAGGCAGGGACACAGGCAGGGACACAGGCAGGGACACAGGCAGGGACACAGGCAGGGACGCAGGTAGGGACGCTGGAAGGGACGTAGGCAGGGACACAAGCAGGGACACAGGCAGGGACACAGGCAGGGACACAGGCAGGGACACAGGCAGAGACACAGGCAGGGACGCTGGAAGAGACATAGGCAGGGACACAGGCAGGGACACAGGCAGGGACACAGGCAGGGACACAGGCAGGGACACAGGCAGGGACGCTGGAAGGGACGTAGGCAGGGACACAAGCAGGGACACAGGCAGGGACACAGGCAGGGACACAGGCAGGGACACAGGCAGAGACACAGGCAGGGACGCTGGAAGAGACATAGGCAGGGACACAGGCAGGGACACAGGCAGGGACACAGGCAGGGACGTAGGCAGGGACACAGGCAGGGACGTAGGCAGGGACACAGGCAGGGACACAGGCAGGGACGTAGGCAGGGACACAGGCAGGGACGTAGGCAGGGACACAGGCAGGGACGTAGGCAGGGACACAGGCAGGGACGTAGGCAGGGACACAGGCAGGGACACAGGCAGGGACACAGGCAGGGACACAGGCAGAGACACAGGCAGGGACGCTGGAAGAGACATAGGCAGGGACACAGGCAGGGACACAGGCAGGGACACAGGCAGGGACACAGGCAGGGACGCTGGAAGGGACGTAGGCAGGGACACAGGCAGGGACGTAGGCAGGGCTGAACATATCTCCTACTAGAAGAGCCATCATGAAAACCACTGGCTCCTCCAGAGAGAATGAGAAAGAAAGAAAAACAGAGAGAAAGAAAGAAAGAGAGAAAGAGAGAGAGAAATGAAGAGAGAGAGAAAGAAAAGAGAGAAAGAAAGAGAGAGAGAGAGAGAGAGAGAAATGAAGAGAGAGAGAAAGAAAAGAGAGAAAGAAAGAAAGAGAGAGAGAGAGAGAGAGAGAGAGAGAGAGAAATGAAGAGAGAAAGAAAGAAAGAAAGAAAGAGAAAGAGAGAGAGAAATGAAGAGAGAGAAAGAAAGAGAGAGAGAGAGAGAGAGAGAGAGAGAGAGAGAGAGAGAGAGAGAGAGAGAAAGAAAGATAGAAAGAAAGAGAGGGGAAAATGAAGAGAGAGAAAGAAAGAAAGAAAGAAAGAAAGAAAGAAAGAGAGAGAGAAATGAAGAGAGAGAGAAAGAAAGAAAGAGAGAGAGAAATGAAGAAAGAGAGAAAGAAAGATTGAAAGAAAGAGAGGGGGGAATGAAGAGAGAGAGAAAGAGAGAAAGAAAGAAAGAAAGAAAGAAAGAAAGAAAGAGGGGGGAATGAAGAGAGAGATAAAGAGAGAGAGAAAGAAAGAAAGAAAGAAAGAAAGAGAGAAATGAAGAGAGAGAGAAAGAAAGAAAGAAAGAAAGAAAGAGAGAGAAAGAAAGAAAGAGAGAAATGGAGAGAGAAAGAAAGAAAGAGAGAGAGAGAGAGAAATGAAGAAAGAAAGAAAGAAAGAGAGAGAGAGAGAGAGAGAAATGAAGAAAGAAAGAAAGAAAGAAAGAAAGAAAGAGAGAGAGAGAGAGAGAGATAGAGAGAGAGAGAGAGAGAGAGAGAGAGAGAGAGAGAGAGAGAGAGAGAGAGAGAGAGAGAGAGAGAGAGAGAGAGAGAGAGAGAGAGAGAGAGAGAGAGAAAGGAGGCTGTCTTCTGCCTCTCCACCGGGGAACACTAATGCATTCAACTTGGGTTAAAGAGGAAACTCTCCAACGGGCTGGCGGAGACAAGGCAGGGATTTCAGGATTCATGTGTTTTTGATGTTTCTCTGCTCAGCCTGTAATTAAGTGATTCAATATAGGAGCTTTTACTGAGGCAGACCTAGACTCTGACTCCCAAGGCTGCTGGCTGAGCTGCCACTCATTGAAAAACTAACATGGCTGCCTCCAATGAGTCTGATACCACAGACTCAGTTCACCTTTAGTCTCTCTCTCTCTCCCCTCCCTCTCTCATCATTATGTACTGTAGTTGGAAGCTATTCACATCCAGTGTCTCTCTCCCCCAGTTTATCCACTCTAGGCTGATGAGTGATTGTGAGGTGCTAGTTAGACAGTCTGCTGGGTAACAGTACACTGCTCTTATGTAACAGGAGAGTTATGGGCGCTGGGGCAGAGCATGGCACAGGAAGGTACAGAGCCGTGTGTGTGTGTGTGTGTGTGTGTGTGTGTGTGTGTGTGTGTGTGTGTGTGTGTGTGTGTGTGTGTGTGTGTGTGTGTGTGTGTGTGTGTGTGTGTGTGTCTGTGTCTGTGTCTGTGTGTCTGTGAATGTGTGTGTGAGCGCAACCATGCCATCTTTCAGAATGTACTAGAACAAATAGGTACAGTAGCAGCTGTAATGGGTTTCCACTCCAGCCTGTGCTAAGCTTTTCACCCCACAACAACCCAGACATTAAGCCAACCCTTCTCCTCATAAACATTCATAGAGACCTACAATTAGCTGAGACATTTGGTCAGAAAATACTTCCTCCATTGGATGTGTGTCTGAGTCTTGGCTCAGAATGCTGTCAGTAATCCTGGCACCCTATATTGTGTACAGACCAGCCACGGTCACATCACCAGCCACGGCCACATCACCAGCCACGGCCACATCACCAGTCACATCACCAGCCACGGTCACATCACCAGCCACGGCCACATCACCAGTCACATCACCAGTCACATCACCAGCCACGGCCACATCACCAGCCACATCACCAGTCACATCACCAGCCACGGTCACATCACCAGCCACGGCCACATCACCAGTCACATCACCAGTCACATCACCAGCCACGGCCACATCACCAGCCACATCACCAGTCACATCACCAGTCACATCACCAGTCACATCACCAGCCACGGTCACATCACCAGCCACGGCCACATCACCAGTCACATCACCAGTCACATCACCAGCCACGGCCACATCACCAGCCACATCACCAGTCACATCACCAGTCACATCACCAGCCACATCACCAGCCATGGTCACATCACCAGCCACGGTCACATCACCAGCCACAGTCACATCACCAGCCACGGTCACATCACCAGCCACGGTCACATCACCAGCCACATCACCAGCCACAGTCACATCACCAGCCACGGCCACATCACCAGCCACATCACCAGCCACGGCCACATCACCAGCCACATCACCAGCCACGGCCACATCACCAGCCACATCACCAGCCACATCACCAGCCACAGTCACATCACCAGCCACGGCCACATCACCAGCCACATCACCAGCCACGGCCACATCACCAGCCACGGTCACATCACCAGCCACGGTCACATCACCAGCCACATCACCAGCCACAGTCACATCACCAGCCACATCACCAGCCACAGTCACATCACCAGCCACGGTCACATCACCAGCCACATCACCAGCCACGGTCACATCACCAGCCACATCACCAGCCACAGTCACATCACCAGCCACGGTCACATCACCAGCCACATCACCAGCCACAGTCACATCACCAGCCACGGCCACATCACCAGCCACAGTCACATCACCAGCCACATCACCAGCCACATCACCAGCCACGGCCACATCACCAGCCACGGCCACATCACCGGCCACGGTCACATCACCAGCCACGGTCACATCACCAGCCACGGCCACATCACCAGCCACGGCCACATCACCAGCCACATCACCAGCCACAGTCACATCACCAGCCACATCACCAGCCACGGTCACATCACCAGCCACATCACCAGCCACAGTCACATCACCAGCCACGGTCACATCACCAGCCACATCACCAGCCACAGTCACATCACCAGCCACGGTCACATCACCGGCCACATCACCAGGCCACGGCCACATCACCAGCCACAGTCACATCACCAGCCACATCACCAGCCACATCACCAGCCACGGCCACATCACCAGCCACGGCCACATCACCGGCCACGGTCACATCACCAGCCACATCACCAGCCACATCACCAGCCACGGCCACATCACCAGCCACGGTCACATCACCAGCCACGGCCACATCACCAGCCACAGTCACATCACCAGCCACATCACCAGCCACATCACCAGCCACGGTCACATCACCAGCCACGGTCACATCACCAGCCACATCACCAGCCACAGTCACATCACCAGCCACGGTCACATCACCAGCCACATCACCAGCCACGGTCACATCACCAGCCACGGTCACATCACCAGCCACGGCCACATCACCAGCCACAGTCACATCACCGGCCACATCACCAGGCCACGGCCACATCACCAGCCACAGTCACATCACCAGCCACAGTCACATCACCAGCCACAGCCACATCACCAGCCACAGTCACATCACCAGCCACAGCCACATCACCAGCCACAGTCACATCACCAGCCACAGTCACATCACCAGCCACAGTCACATCACCAGCCACAGCCACATCACCAGCCACGGCCACATCACCAGCCACATCACCAGCCACGGTCACATCACCAGCCACGGCCACATCACCAGCCA
>NC_088219.1:42246768-42249268 GCF_036934945.1 Oncorhynchus masou masou
CTGATTACCCAAGAGGAAGACTCAGTGAAACGACAAGAGCTGTTCTGAAGAGCACTGGAGGAGAGAGAGCATAAACAAATGATTTATAATGGCAAGCAATCCATTAAAAAACTAATCTGTCTATAAATACATTTCTACATCTAGAAATCTGTATCAGTCATTTTGTAGCGCCGTATACCCATCTACCCATCCATCCATCCATCTACCCATCCATCCATCCATCTATCTAGCCATCCATCCATCCATCCATCTACCCATCCATCCATCTACCCATCTATCCATCCATCCCTCTACCCATCCATCCATCCATCCCTCTACCCATCCATCCATCTACCCATCCATCCATCTACCCATCTACCCATCCATCCATCTACCCATCCATCCATCTACCCATCCATCCATCCATCTATCTACCCATCCATCTACCCATCCATCCAGCTACCCATCCATCCATCCATCCATCCATCCATCTACCCATCAATCTACCCATCCTCCGTCATATCAGCCCATCCATCCGTCACATCCCGTCCGTCTATCCATCCGTCCATCTGCCCGTCCATCTGCCCACGGTCATCCGTCCGTCTGCCCATCCGTCCATCTGTCTGCCCGTCCGTCTATCCGTCCGTCTGCCCGTCCGTCTGTCCGTCCGTCCGTCCATCTGCCCGTCCATCTGCCCATCGTCCGTCCGTCTGCCCGTTCATCCGTCCGTCCGTCTGCCCATCCGTCCGTCTGCGGTCCATCCGTCCGTCCATCCGTCTGCCCGTCCGTCCGTCTGCCCGTCCGTCCGTCCGTCCGTCTGGCTGCCCGTCCGTCCAGCTGCCCGTCCGTCCGTCCGTCCGTCTGCCCGTCCGTCCGTCCGTCCGTCCGTCTGCCCATCCGTCCGTCCGTCTGCCCGTCCGTCCGTCTGTCCGTCCGTCACCCGTCCATCTGCCCGTCCGTCTGCCCAGTCGTCCGTCCGTCTGCCCACATCGTCCGTCCGTCTGTCTGCCCGTCCGTCTGTCCGTCCGTCTGCCCGTCCGTCTGTCCGTCCGTCCGTCCGTCTGCCCGTCCGTCTGCCCGTCGTCCGTCCGTCTGCCCATCGTCCGTCCGTCTGCCCAGTCGTCCGTCCGTCCGTCCACGGTCCATCCGTCCATCACCCGTCCATCCATCCGTCCGTCCGTCTGCCCGTCCGTCTGCCCGTCTGCCCGTCCGTCCGTCCATCTGCCCGTCCGTCCGTCCGTCTGCCCGTCCGTCTGCCCGTCCGTCCGTCCACCCATCCGTCCGTCCGTCTGCCCGTCCGTCCGTCTGCCCGTCCGTCCGTCCGTCTGTCTGCCCGTCCGTCCGTCCATCTGCCCGTCCGTCTGCCCAGTCGTCCGTCCGTCCGTCTGCCCGTCCGTCCGTCCCGTCTGCCCGTCCGTCCGTCTGCCCGTCCGTCCGTCTGCCCGTCCGTCCGTCCGTCCGTCTGCCCGTCCGTCTGCCCGTCCGTCTGCCCGTCCGTCCGTCCGTCACATCCCGTCCGTCTGCCCGTCCGTCCGTCCGTCCGTCTGTCCGTCCGTCCGTCCGTCTGCCCGTCCGTCCGTCCGTCCGTCTGCCCCCGTCCGTCCGTCACATCCGTCCGTCTGCCCGTCCGTCCGTCCGTCCGTCCGTCTGCCCGTCCATCCGTCTCCGTCCGTCCGTCTGTCTGCCCGTCCGTCCGTCTGTCTGCCCGTCCGTCCGTCCGTCTGCCCGTCCGTCCGTCCGTCTGCCCGTCCGTCCGTCTGCCCGTCCGTCCGTCTGTCTGCCCGTCCGTCCGTCTGCCCGTCCGTCCGTCCGTCACCCGTCCGTCCGTCTGCCCGTCCGTCCGTCCGTCTTCACCGTCCGTCCGTCCGTCCGGGTCCGGACTCACCGTCCGTCCGTCCGTCCGTCCGTCCGTCTGCCCGTCCGTCCGTCCGTCACCAGTCACATCCCGTCCGTCCGTCCACCCGTCCGTCCATCCCGCCCCGTCTGCCCGTCCGTCCGTCCGTCCGTCTGCCCGTCCGGTCCGTCTGTCCGTCCGTCCGTCACCTGTCTGCCCGTCCGTCCGTCTGCCCGTCCGTCCGTCTGCCCGTCAGTCCGTCCGTCCGTCTGCCCGTCCGTCCGTCCGTCCCTGCCCGTCCGTCCGTCTGCCCGTCCGTCCGTCCGTCTGCCCGTCCGTCCGTCCGTCCATCCCGTCCGTCTGCCCATCCGTCCGTCCGTCCGTCGTCCGTCCGTCCGTCCGTCCATCCCGTCCGTCCGTCCCCGTCCGTCCGTCCGTCCGTCTGCCCGTCCGTCTGTCTGCCCGTCCGTCTGTCCGTCCGTCGTCCGTCCGTCCGTCTGCCCGTCCATCTGCCCGTCCGTCCGTCCGTCTGCCCGTCCGTCCGTCTGTCTGCCCGTCCGTCTGTCCGTCCGTCTGCCCGTCCGTCTGTCCGTCCGTCTGCCCGTCCGTCTGTCCGTCTGCCCGTCCGTCCGTCCGTCCGTCTGCCCGTCCGTCCAGCCGTCCGCCCGTCCGTCGTCCGTCTGCCCG
>NC_088219.1:42254268-42256768 GCF_036934945.1 Oncorhynchus masou masou
AGTCACCGTAGTGTCCCTGCATCATGACCATCACTACGCCTCTTGTTCTTTGTGTGGAGACACACACATGGGCGTACACACACACACACACACACACACATCACCCTTGAGACTGCAGGATCTTGTCGGAGGCCTGAAGGTCTTGTGGACCAGAGAAGGAGCCCCTCCCTCTGCTTCAGCAGCAGTGTGTGTGTGTGTGTGTGTGTGTGTGTGTGTGTGTGTGTGTGTGTGTGTGTGTGTGTGTGTGTGTGTGTGTGTGTGTGTGTGTGTGTGTGTGTGTGTGCGGACTGCGGAGTGGAGTGTATTTTTAGCCCCTCTGCAGCGGTAGAGAACAACTATTCCCCCGAGGACGCTGTGCGCTCCAGTGATCTCTCCATGGAGGGGTCTGAAGGAGCGAGCGAGAGGGGTGGAGGAGGAGGAGGAGGAGGAAGAGAGAATATATATTTAAAACCAAAACAAATGGATGGAATCTATAAGAGATACCACGGAAACATGGGGCCAAAAGCCCCCCACTCTGTGTGTCTGTGTCTCCTCTGGTTTCCTCAGCCATAGAGCACAGGGCTGTTGTTCCGTTCCACTGCAGTCGTGTTCACATGGCTGCACTGCTGGAACAAACAGAGTCCCCTCTGTCTTCTCTCTTCCCACACACGTGTCACTGTCTCACACACACACACACACACCCTGTACCTACTATATCCAGGAAGAACATCCAGCACAGTAGAAGCTCTATCTAGTCTGAGCTGGGGACACTCCAGTTGAATTCACAACCTGTTCAAATGCCCATCCTTGCAGAGAGAGCTGGGGATGAGGTTTAGGGGGTTGCGTGTAGGGGGATTGGGGTGTAGGGGGATTGGGTGTGGGGTGTAGGGGGATTGGGGTATGGGGGGTTGGGGTGTAAGGGTGTATTGGGGTTGGGGTGTAGGGTTACTGGGGTGTAGGGGATTGTGGTGTAGGGGGATTGAGGTGTATGGAGATTGGGGTGTAGGAAGATTGGTCTATAGGAGAGAGAGAGAGAGAGAGAGAGAGAGAGAGAGAGAGAGAGAGAGAGAGGAGGGAGGAGAGAGAGACAGAGGGAGAGAGAGAGAGAGAGAGAGAGAGAGAGAGGAGAGAGAGAGAGACCGAGAGAGAGAGAGACAGAGAGAGAGAGAGAGAGAGATCCAGAGAGAGAGACCCGAGAGAGAGAGAGAGAGACCGAGAGAGAGACTGAGAGAGAGAGAGAGAGAGAGAGAGAGATCTACCCATCCAGAGAGAGAGAGAGAGAGAGAGAGAGAGAGAGAGACCGAGAGAGAGAGAGAGAGAGAGAGAGAGAGAGAGAGAGAGACAGAGACAGAGAGAGAGAGAGATCCGAGAGAGAGAGAGAGACCCGAGAGAGAGAGAGACTGAGAGAGAGAGAGAGAGAGAGAGAGAGAGAGAGAGAGAGAGAGAGAGAGAGAGACCGAGAGAGAGAGAGAGAGAGAGACCGAGAGAGAGAGAGAGATAGAGAGAGAGAGAGAGAGAGAAGGAGAGAGAGAGAGAGAGAGAGACAGAGAGAGAGAGAGAGAGACCGAGAGAGAGAGAGAGAGAGAGAGATGGTGAATCACTAAAACAATACAGAAATACACTACGGAAAAAGAAGGAACAGCATGTCAGAAATCAGCTCAATGTAATTGAAGAATCCATAGACTCTAACCACTTCTGGGAAAATTGGAAAATACTAAACAAACAACAACACGAAGAATTATCTATCCAAAATGGAGATGTATGGGTAAACCACTTCTCCAATCTTTTTGGCTCTATAACAAAGAATAAAGAGCAAAAACATATACATGATCAAATACAGATCTTAGAATCAACTATTAAAGACTACCAGAACCCACTGGATTCTCCAATTACATTGAATGAGTTACAGGACAAAATAAAAACCCTCCAACCCAAAAAGGCCTGTGATGTTGATGGTATCCTCAATGAAATGATCAAATATACAGACAACAAATTCCAATTGGCTATACTAAAACTCTTTAACATCATCCTTAGCTCTGGCATCTTCCCCAATATTTGGAACCAAGGACTGATCACCCCAATCCACAAAAATGGAGACAAATTTGACCCCAATAACTACCGTGGAATATGCGTCAACAGTAACCTTGGGAAAATCCTCTGCATTATCATTAACAGCAGACTCGTGCACTTCCTCAATGAAAACAATGTACTGAGCAAATGTCAAATTGGCTTTTTACCAAATTAGGCCGTACAACAGACCATGCAGCGCCACCCTGCACACCCTAATTGACAACCAAACAAACCAAAACAAAGGCAAAGTCTTCTCATGCTTTGTTGATTTCAAAAAAGCCTTGACTCAATTTGGCATGAGGGTCTGCTATACAAACTGATGGAAAGTGGTGTTGGGGGTAAAACATACGACATCATAAAATCCATGTACACAAACAACAAGTGTGCGGTTAAAATTGGCAAAAAACACAAATTTCTTCACACAGGGTCGTGGGGTTAGACAGGATGCAGC